>NC_136261.1:390112829-390128673 GCF_964187855.1 Myxine glutinosa
ACCACAGTACTGAAACTGCTCTCCTCAAAATCACCAACGACCTTCTCTTCTCCTCTGACGCTGGCAACCTCAACATTCTCATCCTCCTCAACCTCTGCGCCGCCTTTGACACCATCGATCACACCATCCTCCTCACCCGACTTGAAACCACCTTTAACATTACCGGCACTGCCCTCTCTTGGATTAAATCATACCTCTCTGACAGACGTCAGTTCATCTCCATCAATAACTGCAAATCCCCCACTGCTCCCCTCCCCCAAGGTGTCCCCCAAGGTTCAGTTCTTGGCCCCCTCCTCTTCATCCTTTACCTGTCCCCCCTCGGTCACTTAATCCGCCGTCATGGTCTCCAATTCCACTGCTTCGCCGATGACATCCAGCTTTTCATCTCCACCAAGTCCATCTCCACCGCCACCCACTCTATCCTGACAAACTGCATCACTGAAATAAAATCCTGGCTTCAAATCAACTTCCTCAAACTTAACTGTGATAAATCTGAAATAATCATCATTGGCCCAAAAACGCTCACCAAGTCCACCCATAACTTTGCCCTCAACATCGACGGTTTCCCAGTATCCACCTCCCCTCACATCCAGAATCTTGGCATCATCTTTGACCAAACCCTCTCCTTCGACAAATACACTAAACAGATCACAAAGACAGCCTTCTTTCACCTGAAAAACATCGCCCGTCTCCGTCCATCCCTCTCCTCCGTGGCTGCAGAAACCCTCATCCACGCCTTCATCACTTCCCGTCTGGACTACTGCAATAGCCTCCTTTATGGTTCACCCTCAACAATCACCAATAAACTCCAATACATTCAGAACTCCGCTGCCCGTCTACTCACCCATTCCCGGACCCGTGACCACATCACCCCCGTCCTTTACAAGCTTCACTGGCTCCCCATCTCCCAGAGAATCCAGTACAAAATCCTCCTCTTGACCTACAAAGCCCTCCATAACCTGGCCCCATCCTACCTGGCTGACCTCCTCTCCAGACACACTCCCACCCGCAACCTCCGCTCTGCTGGTACCAACCTCCTGACCCCCCCCCCCCATCCGGACCAAATTTAGATCCTGGGGGGACAGGGCCTTCTCCATCGCTGCTCCCACCCTCTGGAACTCGCTACCTCACACCATCAGAGACTCCTCCTCACTCACCACATTCAAAACATCACTCAAGACCCACCTGTTCAACACTGCATTCAACATTTAACCCACAGCATCTAACCCCTGACTATCTCCTCTCCTTCTCCCTCCTTTGTGCTTTGAATATTTCCCTATTGATTCTTCTTTTTTTTGCAATTGTTTTTATGTTTTGCTATGCATTATGTTTTGCACTCTGTCAAAGCATCTTTGGGCTTCCTGAAAAGCGCTATATAAAATAAATGCATTATTATTATTACAATTTCCTTTTTACCTGTGCAACACTGAGATTATGAAGCTCTCTCCACACAGGAAAAATTTTCCTGCTTCCCACCCCCCACCCCCCGCCCACAAAACGGAGGGGCCAAAAATATTGGCACCCTTGCACTTTTTTCAAATAATGCACCATTTCTTCCAGAAAACTGCTGAAATAAAAAAATTATTTTGGTATCCACATATGTACTTCTTTGGTTTGCAGTGGAACAAAACAAAAAAGCTGAAAAAATTGCTAAATCTTAGTTTATTCCACATATAAATCTTAAAATGGCCCAGACAATATTATTGGAACCTTTTAGAAGTTGTTAGAAATAATTAGATTTCAAGCAGGTGATTCTCTTTTACTCTGGAATTGAACTCACATCTGGTTAGAAGTAAGTTGCAGGTGTCTGCAATATAAAAATCACTCATTCAACCAGTTTGAATCGAGAAAAGTAGTCATTCTGCTGTTTTGTGTCACTGTGTGTAACGCAATGAGCATGGAGAAAAGAAAGAAAACCAGATAATTGTCTGAGGAGGTCAGACACAAGATTGTAGCCAAGCATGGACAATCTCAAGGCTACAATTCCATCTCCAGAGACACTGATGTTCCTGTGTCCACCGTATGCAATGGTACCAGGAAGTTTAAGGCCCATGGCACTGTAGCCAACCTCCCTGGATGTGGCCGCAAGAGAAAAGTTGATCAAAGATTGCAGCGAAGGAATGTTGGAATGGTGGAGAAAGCACCTCGATCAACTGCCAAACAGATTCAACATGACCTTCAGACACAAGGTACGACAGTTTCAACTCACACCATCCATCGCCAACTCAATGAAAGGGGGTTCTATGGTAGGAGATCCAGGCTTAGAGAGAGAAATAAGAAAGCCAGACTGGACTTTGCCAAAACACACCTGAACAAGCCAAAATCCTTCTGGGAGAATGTCCTGTGGACAGATGAGACCAAATTAGAGCTTTTTGGTACAGCACATCATCTCTATGTTTACAGAAAACAAAATGAAGCCTTCAAAGAAAAGAACACCTTCCCTACAGTCAAACATGGAGGAAGTTCAGTGATGTGTTGGGGTTTCTGTGCTGCCTCTGGCACTGGGTACCTTGAATGTGTGCATGGCATCATGAAATCAGGAGATTACCCAGGCATTTTGGAGCGCAATGTTCAACCCAGTGCCAGAAAGCTGGGTCTCCGTCGAAGACCATGGGTCTTGCAGCAGGATAATGACCCCAAACACACTTCAAAAAGCACCCAGGGATGGTTCAAAACAAAACGCTGGAATGTTCTGAAGTGGCCAGTTATGAGTCCAGATCTAAATCCAATTGAACACCTGTTGGGAGATCTGAAAACAGTACTTGGGTGAAGGCACCCTTCAAATCTGGGAGAACTGGAGAAGTTAGAAAAAGAAGGGTGGGCCAAACTGCCAGTAGAGAGGTGAAGGAAGCTCAGTCATGGCTAAAGGAAGCACTTGACTGCAATTATTTTGTCCAAAGGCAAATTTTTTGTCTACCAAATATTAAGTCTGGGGTGTCAATAATTTGGTCAATGCCATTTCATTTTATTTTCTGATTTAAAAGGGTGTATTAAGTTCTGAATCAAAAACAAAGGTTCTGTAATATTAAGAGTGAAATAAAGAATTGTGGAGACCAAGTGCTTTTGTCAATTTCAACTTATTTGTCGAGAAAATTGTGAGTGATTTGAAAAAAGAGCAAGAGGGCCAATATTTTTGGCCACGACTGTGTATATATATATATATACATATATATACATATATATATATATATATATATATATATATATATATATATATATGTATATATATATATATATATATATATATATATATATATATATGTGTGTATAGAGGTGTATGTATGTACCTATATATATATATATATATATATATATATATATATATATATATATATATAACTGTGAGAAATAGTAGAAACTCCACAGTACGAGCAGGGCGTCTCATTTGCATTGAATAAATAATCGGGAGATTGAATAAGACGCGGACGTAGCTTCAGGGCTTCGATCTTTAATTCGACAAGCTTTCGACCAACAAAGGTCTTCTTCTGAGTCTACAAAAACAGCAGGCATGTATATCAGTCAAGTGTGTATGGTGATGTGTGTGAGATGTGTGATGTGAGTAAAAAATTGCATACAGAAGGGAGAGCCACGCCAAAGTTCACTCACCGGCCCCAAGTTCAACGGAAGTGAAGCGCAGCTTACAGTTACGGTTTGCGTTACATTTCCGGTGCACGTGTATATACAAATATAGGGATACATACATACATAAACATACAAGCATATATTCATATGCCATTTATATTCATATAATATATTTATATATTTATATAAATGACATACAAAGGTAGAATGAATGAATGGGTGAATGAATGAATGAATGAATGAATGAATGAATGAATGAACTGTAAGCTGCGCTTCACTTCCGTTGAACTTGGGGCCGGTGAGTGAACTTTGGCGTGGCTCTCCCTTCTGTATGCAATTTTTTACTCACATCACACATCTCACACACATCACCATACACACTTGACTGATATACATGCCTGCTGTTTTTGTAGACTCAGAAGAAGACCTTTGTTGGTCGAAAGCTTGTCGAATTAAAGATCGAAGCCCTGAAGCTACGTCCGCGTCTTATTCAATCTCCCGATTATATATATATATATATATATATATATATATATATATATATATATATATATATATATATATATATATATATATACAGTCACGTGAAAAAGTAAGTACACCCCATGTAAAGTTTTGAATTTTTCAACATACAGCTATTTGATCTTCATTTCAACAATATTGATAGATAAAGGTGATATAATATAACAAATATCATGAAACATTTACATTTTGTAGTCCATTGTATAATTTAAATAAACATGAATGCAAATTTCGCGTGTGGTAAAAGTAAGTACACCCCTACATTTATCACTACTTCAAATACCTAAAATTAGAATCAGGTGCACCAGCTCAGGTGCAAATGATTAGAACATCATTAGAGAGGATCTTGGAGGAACCTGTCTTATTTAAACCTCATACATTTAGTTTGGTTTGCTCTTTGTTGTTGAAGTGTGCGGCGTCACCATGCCTAGATCAAAAGAGTTCTCTGAGGCCTTCAGAAAGAAGGTTTTTGATGCCTACGAGTCTGGGAAGGGATTTAAAAAGATCTCCAAACAATTTGAAATCAATCATTCAACTGCCCGGAAGATCATCTACAAGTGGGGAAGATTCCAAACAACTGCCAACTTGTTCAGGCCAGGCCGCCCCAGCAAGTTCAGCCCGAGAGCAGACCGCAAAATGCTGAAAGAAGTCTCGCAGTACCCCAGAATGTCATCACGGGACATACAGGTAGCTCTTGCCACTGTTGATGTCAAAGTGCACGAGTCTACCATAAGAAAGAGGCTGCACAAATTTGATCTGCATGGGAGGTGTGCCAGGAGGAAACCTTTGCTGTCCAGAAAGAACATCAGGGCAAGACTAAAGTTTGCCAATGAACACCTAGGCAAAGACCAGCACTTCTGGAACAATGTGCTCTGGACAGATGAGTCAAAGATAGAGCTATTTGGCCATAGTACCAGAAGACATGTTTGGCGAAATCCAAAGACAGCATTTGACCACAAGAACCTGATACCAACTATACAATGATAAATTAATAAAGCAATGATAAAAACATTGCCTCAAACAGGGAACCATGATTGTCATGGGGACCGCAAGGCTAACCCCCGCTTTAGCGGGGAATAATGGCCTTAAAACGATCATTCATTCATTCAACCTGATACCAACTGTAAAGCATGGTGGTGGAAATATTATGGTTTGGGGCAGCTTTGCTGCATCAGGGCCTGGGCAGCTCACCATCATAGAATCCACTACGAATTCCTCATTGTACAAGAGGGTGCTTGAGGATAATGTGAGGCCATCTGTTGGAAAGTTGAAGCTCAACCGAAGGTGGACCTTGCAACATGTCAATGACCCTAAACATACCAGTAAATCCACCAAGGAATGGCTGAAAATAAAGAAATGGAGGGGTTCTGGAATGCCCAAGTCAAAGCCCGGATCTAAATCCCATCGAGATATTGTGGGGGGATTTGAAACGAGCTCTGCATGCAATTGTGCATCCTTTGCAAAAAAAATTTGTTGAATAAATTATTGCAAAGTCAATTTTTCATTGTTGTTTATTCAATTGGATCACCTTTATCTATAGATACTGTTTAAATTTAGATCAAATATTGATATGTCCACATATGTTAAAAAGATTTGAAAAAACCCTTCATGAGGTGCACTTACTTTTTCCACATGCGAAATTTGCATTTATGTTTATTTAAATTATACAATGGACTACAAAATGTAAATGTTTCATGATATTTGTTATATTATATCACCTTTATCTATCAATATTGTTGAAATGAAGATCAAATAGCTGTATGTTGAAATATGTTGAAAAAGTCAAAACTTTACATGGGGTGTACTTACTTTTTTACGTGACTGTATATATATGCACACACATATATATATATATATATATATATATATATATATATATATATATATATTGTTACTGATCGCGGTTTAGATGTTACTTTGCCGAGCGAAGGCTCCGCGACCGAACAGTTGTTCCCCGACTCACCCGATTCACCCAGAACTTTGGCCGTATCGCACCGCAGCTGCCCAATCTGGAAAACTCTAAAACGACAAAATGCAAAGAGGAAAAGGAATAAAACGAGAAGACGGACAGAAGAGTAATTGGATTTATTGTACACACACAAGCAAAAAGGAGCAATCAAGTTTATTTACAACACATAAGACGTAGGTGACACAGTGCAAATACTAGCTTATACAGACTTAATTAACCCAGGGACAGAACAAACAAAACAAACTCACGTACACAAGAAGGGTGGAAAGGCAGGAGGTGGATGGCTGGAGGGAGAGGAAGGTCCAAGGGGGTCCTGCTGCACGATCGGCGCGTTCAGCAGCCGCCGTTCCTTCACGGCCTTGCTCAAAACTGCCGTCCAGGCCCCAAGTGGCTGTCGGGTGTTGTTGCTGCTGTGGCCTCCGCTGCATTCCCAGGACTTGTCCGACTCGTCTGGTCCAAACCCTCAACTCTTTCTTGGTCCACTCACTCCTCACCGCAACCAACGCCACCACTGACCACGTTCACCACCGACTCTTCACCACCGACTGACCCAACGCAACCAACTGACCACCCAACGCTTCTTGCGCACGCGCCTTTATAGCGCCTCCAGCGATCAAGCCGCCGGCCTTCAGGACACGCCCATCGGTGTGCTCACCTCGGCCCTTGTTGGTCATGCGACCCTCTGGCTCCGCCCTTGATGACGACGGGCGGGCACGCCCCTCTTCCCCGACCCGAGCACTTGGTCAATGGTGGTTTTGGAGGGGAGGTAATTGGCAATCGAGGCTCGGCAATGACGAAAGGGGATGTGAAAGGAAATGGAGATTTTGGGGATGGGAATGAAAGGGGATCTATTCTCTTTCACTGGTGCAATGGAGTACTTCAATTAATGGGAGAGACAGCCTTACTCTAAAACACAGAATAAGATATAACTATCGAACAGGGGTATTTCTATTATTGGCTGACGTGTATGCTTGTGGACTAATTATGGGATGCCCTTTCACCTTTACACAGCTCCGGAGGCAGGGGGCGCAGAATAAACAATAATGATAATAATAAAGCACACAATCAAAAAAATACAGTCCTCATATCCGCAACACTGCACCCTCCTCCTCTTAGGCACGACCCGGGCCTACAACTTTTATTTAGTGTGACACGTAGGTGTAGTTCCCTCTACTTTTAACCTGACCCTGAGTGCGACAGTTTTAAAACATAAATAAATGTGTCCCGCTGCTCCATTGCACCCTGCCTAACAGACTTACGCCCACAGTTAACCGAATTGCGGAATGGTCTTCAAACTATACACTGATGGTGGGGAGCATTATTTACAATGACGCTATTTTTATTTACAAAACTAACCCAGGACCTGTGATTGTTCTTTCTGGGGGGGGGGGGGGGAGACAGTCTGCTCTGCATCGACGCACCATTAAAGCACCCAAAAACGCACCAATACAAGCACCCTCAAGCACCAATTGGTGCAGTCACCATAGTTCATCAGTGTTCAATGCATGTTCAATAAAAATAAAATCAACAACCCCTAACCCTGCAGGTGATCTCTTGCTCTTCGGCTCCCTCTGCTGGTTATTATTATTTGGTCTTCCAGGTGTTGTCATTCTTTCATTTTCTTACTGGCGGCCTATTTGCAATAAAGTGTGCCCAATGTGTCCTTTTTATTTTCTTTATTTATGGCCCACAGGGCCGACTACGTGTGGTTCACCTGTGGGGCATCGGTGCCCTGTGGCCAAGGTCCGCCAGCAAGATTTCGGGCCCTCATGGCCGGTTCCAGCAGAGGGGCCATGCCCCAACCCATGGGGTCCATAAGTGGTGCTTGGCCACCGGCATGTGGTCCATAATGTGGTGCATCGATGCAGACAGCTGGTTCTGGGAATTTCGGGCGCACAATGGCCGACCCACGCACGCTCCCCTCGGCACCCAATGGCGCACAGGTCATGTGGGAGACAAAAGAGACAATTGAGCGAGGGGTAAGGTCACAAGGGTACACATCAATAAGGCAATGCAAGGCGAAATGCGTACGGAGGGCGAAGTGAGAAAGCTCGTCCCTACCGTACGTCACCCCCCTGTCACCTACACTACCCTTGCCCTTACCCCATATTTACAAAATCTACCCATTTACAAATTCGTCACTACTGTCACGTCTTCCCCATATTTCCCCTATACCAAATTCGTCTCCACAATCCCTCTACTTCAAAATTTGCCATCACCCAATTCGTCATCAATCCTCATAAGGAGGAAGAGATGGAATTACGCACAATGTCACACCCACGTCATGATGCGTCTCACAATCCAAACATTTGCATCATAAAAAATCATCAAAACATGGCATGGTGTGGAGTACCTGTCACCTCAGGTGAGTGGATGCAGATGGTGCGAGGAGACTTCACCCTAACTACTTTCTAAATGACATTAACACACTTTACACTACCCGGGGTCTTTCCCTGCCAATCCATTGGCCAACTTACACTATGGGTTCTAATAACCAATTCCCATTGACCAAACTGTGGTGCTTCTCAATTTGGGGTCTCACTCCCCCGATTCATCTCCCGGTGCCCTCGCACAATTTCTGGGCTGCGACGTGTAGCTCTCCCAGCAGGTCTACCCACCTGCACACCTCCACCACTGCAGTTGCCACCCGAGCTTACCTAGCTCCTCACCCTAACCTAACTAACTGGGGAAGACCCCTCCTGGCTCTGTCACCCCTTGGTGCCCTCTGGCACTGGGCTACCCGGGTCCGTCCTCCGGATCCTCGGGCCCCATCCACTACAACTACCGGCTCCCAGAGCCCACCTGCGGCCTCACCTGGCCGACATCCTCACAGTGGTGGAGTGCCCAACCAACTACACACACTAACAGGCTACACGCCCAGCCATTTCCACAACACTAATGCACCCATCCAAAGACCATTCTTTCACCCGCACCACAGATGCCAATATCCAACCACAATTTACCTATACCCTCTACCTAACACTTACACTACCCGCCCCGGGTATCCGTGTTGGGGGTCCACTCTTCCCCCATTCACACCTTCGCACCATCCACTCCACTCCACAATTTCCACCATACTCACTCCACAACCATCCATTCCAATACTCCATACCATTTATTCCATACACCTGTCCTCCATTCACCTGTCGTTGCACACCTGTGCAATCATACCTGGTGCCACCTGCACCCTCCTCCTCTTCCTGGACCAGTTGGTCAACACAACACACATCACCATCACTCACTCATACACTGCTCCACACACCTGTTCAGTTGCACACCTGTGCAATCACACCTGTTCAATCTTCAAACACACGGCATCATCTCAGCTAACTACTCCCCTCTGAAACTTGCGCTTCCCAGTCGTCCCTTTAAACTATTGCGCTCCCACGTCATTATCATCCACGCTAATCTACCTGCGTCCCCACTACAGGTATCCTTGTCACTAACTAACCTTAACGTCACCTAATGTCATCTTCGCTAGATCCCTACACACAATATCCTAACCCACCCGGGCTAGTTTTCACTGCCATCAACCCCATAATCTAGTGCTCCTTTGCCCCCCCCGTCTGTGAGGGATGGTGGATTTGCCATCCCACCACATCGGGGAGGTCCTACTATCAATTTGGCACACCAAATCCAACAAATCAAAATTTTTCTATTTACTGCCAATTCTATCCACTTTTCTAAATTTCGTATCAAATCACTATCACTATCACTATCACTATCACCATCATCACAGTCCGCTATATCCTAGCCTCGGTGCGTCGTGACATCATTAAACTCGGTTTGTAAAGCCGAGCAATGAATTCGGGTGGTTTGGTCACCTGCAGGTTGAATCCGTCCGGCTTTCGGTTCAAGGGAGGTGGTTTGGTTGGGCCGAGATTCCACGCACCATCTCGGCGCGGCACCTTGCGGTCCCGGGCCCGATGGCTCAATCTCCCCCGGTCGGAACCCCGTCCCCACGAGGGGGCACCGTTCCGCTTCCTCCCACTCGCCCTTGAACCGGACCGGTTGCCTCGCCCGCCAAGGCCCGGACTCGACCGTGCGGGGCGGGGCCAAGCCCGAATCGGCAACGACGCTTCGAAGAGAAGCGACGCAGCATCGATCCGCGCCGGGCCTCGCACCCAACAAAGCACGCCGCACCCCGAGCGCTCGCATCGGCTATCCGTCGCCCTAACCGCTAACCCGGTTACCGTCGATGCTTCACCTGCATGCTCACACGCATACGCTACCCCTTTCACCCTCACAAAACCCGGCGTTCCAACGCCGTCCGTACATTCCACCAACGCACTCCCTGTTACAAACCACACCTCTCGCGCACACTCTTGCGCACACTCACCGCTCGCACACCTCGGTCCACACCTCTCCTCCGTTACGTCCTCCGTAACACTCACCATGGGCGTGCACTCTGGCATCCACCCACTAACGCGTTCACATGGGCTCTCCCACACTCGCGCTACCACCAATTCAGGTGTGCTTTCTCGCACACGTTCCACCACCACCTTACTCTCCGTGTCACACTCACCCTCGCACGTACACTCCGTATTGCTCTCACTCCCTGTGTCACACCCCGTACACACCGACGTGCATTCTCGCTCGCATTCGGTTTCACTCCCACACTTTATAACACACCCACTCGCCGACGCACACTTTTTCCTCCCACGCGTGCCATTTCCACTCACACGGGACCCTTCACCAACGCCCGGATGCCTCCTCGATCCCAAGCGCGCGAAAATTCTTTTGTCGCCAAACATCCTCTTACAAAATCTCCCCGCACAATACACAGCACGTCTCACCTTCGGGGTTCTTCTTCCTCCCTGCACCAAAACCTGCAAACTTCCATTTGGATTAGCGAGTACATCATCATGATTTGAGCAGGGACTTTGTACATTTTCCATTTCTCCCTGCAATTCCCGGGCTACCTCCGTCATCTCTTCAATTTCAATGCCCACTTCCACTTTTTCTTTACTCACCTCGACGACCGTTGGCTTTAATAAAATTCCTCTACCTCATCGGT
Source organism: Myxine glutinosa (assembly GCF_964187855.1). Lineage (NCBI taxonomy): Eukaryota > Metazoa > Chordata > Myxini > Myxiniformes > Myxinidae > Myxine > Myxine glutinosa. The sequence continues at coordinate 390,123,920 of NC_136261.1, forward strand.
CGCCGGCTTTTCCAAACCCCGTGTCGCGATTTCTACCCCCGTCATTGTACCCGCGCTTTCCTCCGCTTCGCTCAACCAGCGCTTTTCGACCCGCGTTACCTCGTCGTGCACCCCTGGGACCCTTGCGCCCAACTTGCGGTCTCTGTCCCTCTGCTCCCTTTCCTCCCTATCGGCCCTCATTCCGTTCGTTATATCTTCAGTTCTTTCTTTTAGTTCCTTAGTCATTTGAACACCCATGTTGTTAATTTCCCTGTTGGATATGAGCCCCTGGGCATACATTTTGTTTTCTTCATCCCACTGGGTCAAAAATTTCAACAAATTTGCAAGAAATGGATCCCAGGCCGTTGGCACCGCGGGCTCGGCTGCCGCGCGCTCGTACGAGGCGCCTTTTTGCGCGCCTGATACCTCGTGCGCGAGAGCGCCATTTTGTGCACCTGATACCCCCTCAACCACACCTTCTTTACTCTCCTCCACCATTTTCCCCACTTCTTCCCTGGGGTCCTGGGTCGATTCTACCCCGTCTATCTCTCCCACCGGCATCCCGTCGCCTTGACCAGCCATGGCGCGATTTCAAAATTCGGGTTTTATAAAACAAAAGCAATTTCGGTATTTTGTAATTTTGAGCGCGTTAAGCGCGCTTCGGGTCCAATCCCACTTCCCGACACCAATTGTTACTGTAATAACACAATTGGTGTTCCAAAATTTGGGCCTAACAAATTTAGTCCCAGGTCCGAATCCCAACTCCTGACAACCAATTGTTACTGATCGCGGTTTAGATGTTACTTTGCCGAGCGAAGGCTCCGCGACTGAACAGTTGTTCCCCGACTCACCCGATTCACCCAGAACTTTGGCCGTATCGCACCGCAGCTGCCCAATCTGGAAAACTCTAAAACGACGAAATGCAAAGAGGAAAAGGAATAAAACGAGAAGACGGACAGAAGAGTAATTGGATTTATTGTACACACACAAGCAAAAAGGAGCAATCAAGTTTATTTACAACACATAAGACGCAGGTGACACAGTGCAAATACTAGCTTATACAGACTTCATTAACCCAGGGACAGAACAAACAAAACAAACTCACGTACACAAGAAGGGTGGAAAGGCAGGAGGTGGATGGCTGGAGGGAGAGGAAGGTCCAAGGGGGTCCTGCTGCACGATCGGCGCGTTCAGCAGCCGCCGTTCCTTCACGGCCTTGCTCAAAACTGCCGTCCAGGCCCCAAGTGGCTGTCGGGTGTTGTTGCTGCTGTGGCCTCCGCTGCTTTCCCAGGACTTGTCCGACTCATCTGGTCCAAACCCTCAACTCTTTCTTGGTCCACTCACTCCTCACCGCAACCAACGCCACCACTGACCACCTTCACCACCGACTCTTCACCACCGACTGACCCAACGCAACCAACGCAACCAACTTACCACCCAACGCCTCTTGCGCGCGCGCCTTTATAGCGCCTCCAGCGATCAAGCCGCCGGCCTTCAGGACACGCCCATCGGTGTGCTCACCTCGGCCCTGGTTGGTCATGTGACCCTCTGGCTCCGCCCTTGATGACGACGGGCGGGCACGCCCCTCTTCCCCGACCCGAGCACTTGGTCAATGGTGGTTTTGGAGGGGAGGTAATTGGCAATCGAGGCTCGGCAATGACGAAAGGGGATGTGAAAGGAAATGGAGATTTTGGGGATGGGAATGAAAGGGGACCTATTCTCTTTCACTGGTGCAATGGAGTACTTCAATTAATGGGAGACACAGCCTTACTCTAAAACACAGAATAAGATATAACTATCGAACAGGGGTATTTCTATTATTGGCTGACGTGTATGCTTGTGGACTAATTATGGGATGCCCTTTCACCTTTACACAGCTCCGGAGGCAGGGGGCGCAGAATAAACAATAATGATAATAATAAAGCACACAATCAAAAAAATACAGTCCTCATATCCGCAACAATATATATATATATATATATATATATATATATATATATATATATATATATATATATATATATATATATATATACATATATATATATATTAGCTTGGCTCAGCTCGCTGCGCTCGCCTCACCAAGCCTCGTTACTGAGGAACGGGCTTATTTTAACTGAGGATAATGACTGTACCTGAGTTGCTGTGTTGTCATGATTTTCACCAATCATAATACAAACAATTACTTTGCACAAATGTATTTGTTGTGTTTGTGTATTACATTTTTATTGGCAATTTAGGTTGAAGATTTAGGTTGAATGTTTTGTTTTCAAGAAAGAACCCCTCTGCACATACATAGGGGAGGGGTAGGTGCAGACTGGAAGTTCGAGACGATTACACCTCACCACCACGTAATTCAAAACACCTCACCACCAAGTAATTCAAAACACCTCACCACCACGTAATTCAAAACACCTCACCACCACGTAATTCAAAATACCTCACCACCAAGTAATTCAAAACACCTCACCACCAAGTAATTTAAAACACCTCACAGCCATAAAACACGTAATAAAAACACCTCACCACCACGAAATTAAAAACACCTCACCACCACGAAATTGAAAACACCTCACAGCCATCAAACACGTAATAAAAACACCTCACAGCCATAAAACACGTAATAAAAACACCTCACCACCACGAAATTAAAAACACCTCACAGCCATAAAACACGTAATAAAAACACCTCACCTCCACAAAAATAAAAACACCTCACAGCCATAAAACACGTAATAAAAACACCTCACAGCCATAAAACACATAATAAAAACACCTCACCATCACAAAATTAAAAACACCTCAGCCTTAAAACACGTTATAAAAACACCTCACAGCCATAAAACACATAATAAAAACACCTTACCACCACGAAATTAAAACACCTCACAGCCATAAAACACGTCATAAAAACACCTCACAGCCATAAAACACGTAATAAATCACCTCACAGCCACGAAATTAAAAACACCTCACCACCACGTCATTTAAAAACACCTCACCACCAAGTAATTCAAAACACCTCACCACCACATAATTCAAAACACCTCACCACCACATAATTAAAAACACCTCACCACCACGTAATTATAAATACCTCACCACCAATTAATTCAAAACACCTCACCACCATGTGATTTAAAAACACCTCACCACCATGTGATTTAAAAACTCCTCACCACCACATCATTTAAAAACACCTCACCACCACATAATTCAAAATACCTCACCACCACGTGATTCAAAACCACCACAACGTTATTAAAAACACTTCACAACCACGGAAACAAAAGTTTGAGGGAGTCGTTAAGTGACAACACAGACACCGCCCAGATGTGTAGATATATAGATAAATGACTGTACCCGAGTTGCCGTTTTGTCATGGTTTAAACTAATCATAATTCAAACAATTTATGAATATATTATGAATATATTTTATTGAATATATTATGATATATATTATATATATATTATGAACAAATGTATTTGTAATATACGTGATATCACATTTTATAAACAATTGAAGTTGAAAAAAAAAAAATTCCCCAAAAAATTCCAAAACAAACCTAAAAAAATAGGAAATTTTTTCAAAAATAATACCCTTAGGACATACCGACGGGAGAGATATGTGCATTCCAGAAGTTTGGTACGATTTCACAAAAGTTTGAGAGAAGTAGTTCAGTGACAACACATGACACAACACAACACAACACAGGACAGGACAGATGCTGCACAGATATATATATATATATATATATATATATATATATATATATATATATATATATATATATATATATATATATATATATATATATATACAATATATATATATATATATATATATATATAATAGTGTTGCGGTTTTGAGTTTTGTACAGTCAGTATAATAAAGGTTAAAATTTCCCCCTCATAGTCACACAAGCAACATGTAGCCTCGCGATAGTGTAGTTATTTCTTAGTATTTGTGAGCTTAGTCCTTTTCCTATGTTAGTTCTGCGTTGAGTAGAGTAAGGAGAATAGGTCCTACTTCTACTGACTCTCCAGCCTCCCTAGCTTCATGCCCCTTTGCGCTGACTTTGGTTCATTTTGGGCGAATTAACACGAGGCAGGCCTAGGAGGGTCGGGGCGGAGCCGAATGAGGGGCGGCAGAGGAGCTGACGGTAAGCACGAGCCGCCAATCAGGGCTCAGAGGTTGTGGCGGCAGCACTGCGTCACAGGGCGTGGTTGGAAGGTTCGAAAGGATTCAAGAAGGTTCAGGGCGTATCTATATTACCCATCGCACAAAGCCCCCAGGAGGACTAGCCCAGGAGGACTGGTTGACTCTCAAGGAGGAAGAGCATCAAATGACTCGCAGCAGTAAAAGGACTAGCGCAGGAGGACTAGCGTGGGAGGACTGGCTGATGAACTGAAGGACTGATGAGAGGACTCGTTGATGAGCAGGAATTGAGAGATACGCAAGTGGAGGAAAACGCACATGAACCGGATTTACGCGCTATTATAAAGTGACGCTCAGTTGAGCTGGAGGCCGAGCCGCGTACAGTGCATTAAGTCACGCGAGTGATAACAGCTGTGTAACCGCCAGCCGCGCATTTTCCGTTCTTCCTCATCGGCTGCCTTTGTTCGGGAGACACACTACGAGGTTCCTTCCACCGCCTGCTTGCCATCTTTGCGGGACGTGCTGGGACCGTGGAGAGCTGGACGGGGCCGTTCCTGGATGACCACATCGACGCATCTGGGCGGAACATCAACCTGCCTGCAATTCCCTGTGTGAG